>NC_056726.1:826565125-826590759 GCF_019279795.1 Protopterus annectens
GTCCTAAGAGGGGATGGAGGGAGGGTAACCTGGACTGCAGCTGTATGAGCACTCGAACATCTACATTTATGGTAGGTACAAAACTGTACTATGTTCATCGTGCATACAGCTGCAGTCATTACAGATGGGTAGAATCCCAAAGCTAAGTAAGGGTGGTAGGCACTAAGTGGAACTAGGCGGGGCTAGGATGCCCTGCAGGACTGCTGTGGCAAAGCCCGCTCTAGATTTTGAGTATAGTGGAAGGTGATAGTGCTTGGAGAAAGTGTGCACTAAACTCCAAGTAGCTGCTTCCAAAATGTCCTTGGTAGGGACCCCCCTGAGGAAAGCTGCAGAGGTAGCTGTAGCCCTGGTGGAGTGCGATCTGATGTATACAGGCACAGATTTTCCATGAAATGAATAACAAAAGCGTATGCAGTGGGCTATCCATTTTGAAATTGTCTGTTTGGAAATAGCCTTTCCTTGAGCACCTGTAGCACAGGACACAAAGAGCTTCTCAGATTTCCTGAATGACTTTGTTTTGTCCAAGTAATAACAAAGTTGTTTGTGAATGTCCAAGGAATGTAGTAGTCTCTCCCCTTTGTTCTGTGGATTTGGATAAAAGGTAGGTAAGTGAATAGTCTGATTCAAAGCTACACTGGATACTACCTTTGGCATGAAGGTAGGGTTGGTTCGTAAGGAAACTGTCCTGATGGAAAATGATGAATGGTTGCACAGCCATGAGGGCCTGTAGCTCCGAAACCCTGCGGGCTGAGGTAATAGCCAGAAGGAAGGCTGTTTTCCACGACAAGTATTGTAGCGCTGTTGAAGCCGGCTTAAAGGGAGACAGGGTCAGCTTTTCCAATATGAAGTTGAGGTCCCAAGCTGGGACTGGTGGTTTCCGTGGGGGGTTTATATTTTTTGCCCCTCTGAGGAACTGCCTTAATAGAGGATGTGAGAATAAAGGAGGATCTGTATTGTATTGTGCAGAAATGGCTGAAGCGTGGATCTTGATGGAGGAAAAGGAAAGGCCACTGTTTAACATCTCAGCTAGGTACTGTAAAATTTGAGGTATATTTATTACCCAAGGATTCTGGCCCTTTTCTTGATTCCAGGAACAAAATCGTTTCCATTTGGCGGAGTAGGCTTTTCTAGTAGAGGGTCTTCTGGCCTCCAAGATGACATCCTGCACCTCCTTGGAGAGGAGAGTCTGTTGGGAAATTAAGTTATTCTCCATGCAGCTAGATTTAGGGTTTTGAGCTGGCTGTGAAGGGTTTTGTAGTTGTGCTGGGACAACAGAAGAGGAACTAGAGGTAGGATCCATGGTGGTGAGTGTGTCAGGCTCTTTAGGAGAGGATACCAGTGCTGTCGTGGCCAGTCTGGAGCAATGAGAATCATTTGTGGCCTCTCTGCTCTGGCTTTTAATAGAACTTTGGTCAGTAGAGGCAGAGGCGGGAAGGCATAGACTGTCAATGTTGTCCAATTGAAAGAGAGTGCATCCACTTTCCAGGCCTATGGATGATAGGTCCTTGAACAGAATGTTTCCAACTGGTAATTTCTGTGGGTAGCAAATAGATCTATGTCTGGCTGTCCCTATGCCTGAGTTATCTTTGAGAAGACTTGAGGATGCAACTTCCATTCGTGTGGGTCTGTCATATTTCTGCTTAAGTTTTCTGCCAGTGTGTTTTCCTTCCCTGGCAGGAATTGTGCCTGTAGTTGAATTTGTAATTCCAGTGCTGTGTTCCACAGGGTCATGGCTTGCCTGCACAGGGGGTATGAATGAGTTCCCCCCCGTTTGTTTATGTACCACATGACTGTGGTGTTGTCTGTCCTTATCAATAGTTGGCCTGGACGGAGTAGGTCTTTGAAGGTCATAAGAGCATTTTTCACGGCTAGCATCTCCTTTTGGTTGATGTGTAGGTGCTTCTCTTTTTGGGACCATTTTCCCTGAATGCACTGATCTGCCATGTGTGCTCCCCAGGCGTAGTCTGAAGCGTCCGTTGTGATAATTTGAGTTGCTTGAGGTAAACAGAAAGGGAGACCTGTTTCTTTGGCATGCTTGAGCCCACCACAAAAATTCCTTTTGAAGGCATGGAATGAGTGGTATAATTGTTTCCAAGCTGTGGCTGTGTTGAGACCATAAGTTTTTTAGGTACCATTGTAGTTTCCTCATATGCAGCTTTGCACATGGTATTAGTAGGATGCAAGATGCCATGAATCCCAGAGCCTGCAGGACTTTCCTTGCAGTTAGTCTGGTGAAAGCTGCCATTTTGTTGAAGTATTGAGACAGTTGCCCTTGTTTGTCTGGCGTGAGGTAGGCCATCTGGGTGGTTGTATTTAAGCTGGCACCCAGGAAAATTATCTGTTGAGAAGGTATTAGTTTTGATTTCTTTTTGTTCACTGTGTATCCCAGGTAGTTTAACAGTTTTATTACAAACGCCAGATGCTGCAATAGAATGTCCTTGCTGTCCACTTGGATCAGGCAGTCGTCCAGATATGGGTAGATTTGTATTCCTTGTTGTCTGCAGAAGGCAATTACTGATGCCAGGCATTTCCTAAACACTCTGGGCGCAGTAGATAGGCCAAAGGGCAATGCAGAGAATTGGTAATGGGTTGAACTTGCAAGAAATCTGAGGTATCTTCTGCAATCTTGTCTGATAGGGACATGCAGGTATGCCTCCTTGAGGTCCAACGTTACCAGCCAAGACTCCTTGCCCAGCATGGGAAGAAGCTGCTGTAATGTGAGCATCTTGAATTTTGGCACCTGTAGATATGTGTTTAGGATGGATAGATCTAAGATGGGTCTCCAATCTTTGTCCTTCCTTGGTACCAGAAATAGTCTGGAATAAAAACCTTGACCTTGTTCTTTTACAGGTACCTCTTGAATTGCTTTCATATCCATGAGAGCGGAAATTTGTCTTTGTGCCTCTGCCCATTGATTTTGCGGCAGGTTTGGCAAGCCTCTCATTTTTGGAAGGGTGTGAAAGTGGAACCTGTAGCCTCTGTCTATAATGTCCAGAATCCATTTGTCTTTTGTAACAATGTGCCAGTTTTTTGAAAATAATGCCAGTATTCCGCCCAAAGGTGCTGCCATTATAGCTTTGTTTGGCAGGCATAGGGGGAAGTCATTGTGTCTGTCTTCTAAATGACTGTGATCTATCTTCTCCACCTCTTGGGGTTGGTGCTTGCCACTGTCTAGCTCTGTAAGATCCTTGAGGTTGTCCTCTACCCCTTGGGTGTCTGTATCTGCCCCTTTGAGGTCTGTCCATGGCTGGAAAGGACCAATTTTTTGAAGGCCAGTTTCTGCTGAAGCGTGGAGGTTGCACCTGCAAGAAGTCTTTCACTGTTTGCATAGATTTCGCTTTTTCCTCCATTTTCTTTAGTACCTCCTCAGCTTTAACACCAAACAATACATCTTTTTGAAGTGGTGCATCTAATAACTTTGCTTTGACATGATCTGGTAAAGTTTGCTCTTTGAGCCAAGCATGCCTACGTATGACAGTCCCCGTGACAGCAGCTCTACATGAGGCCTCTAAAGCATCAAAACCACACTGCAAGGTATGTTTACCCACTTGCTCTGCTCCATGCAACAAATCCTGCAACTCTTTCAAATCTGGTTGTTCTGTTTGTGTCATTTTGCTTTTCAGCTGAGATAACAAAAACTGTTCATAGGTTCATAGGTTCATACTAGGCTATCTGCCCTAGGGCATTTATAAGCCTAGCCAGAATGTGTTTGGCTTTCGCCACCCATTTTAAATTTATTTTGCTATGCCCTTTTTCGAGGTTAGTATACTGTGCCTCTGTCTAACAGTGACACAGAAGTGATACCCGGGGTAAACCTACAATCTCCCATCCACTCATCAAGATTCCTCTTGAAGAGAGTCAATGAGGGACTCTGCCTAACCTGGACTGGGATTTTATTCCAGAGTGAAGGGAGCCTCTGGGTTATGAATCTGTCCCTCCAGCATGTCGGTACTTTAACATATGAAATTGACAGTTTAATGCCCTCATGGTTAAAGTGGCAGATGTATACACTTTTTCCCCCCACCTTTCTAATGCTCTGGAATCTCTCTCTGAAGGTAAAGGGTTTTTAGCAGTAGAGGCCTTGATTCCCTTGGGGCCCTGTGAAATTGTTTCTGGGTCAGCAGTATGGCTTTTATAGAGGAACTGGTGGGAATCAGGAACCCGGTAATACCTGTCTGGTTTAACAGGGGCTGGAGGTAAAGAATCTGGATTAAGACTGGCTTCTGCATACACATCATCCAAAATATCTAAAACAGGAGGGATAGCCAGGGGCCTATGCTGGGGGAGCAGTAGAAATTCCCTGAGCCTTTTCTTGGAATCTGAGTAATCTTGGCCTTGCCAGTGGAAGTGCTCCCTCAATGTATGCAGGGTTTCCCCCAAAAGAGTGGTCCTCAGGGGGGGAGACCGAGGGAATAGAAGATGAAAGCGCTTAACCTGTATGTTTTAAGTCAATAAAAAGAGATAAACTGAGATTTTTTTGCCATTCCATTCGCGTTAGTGTTTAACACATGTTGTAACCAGGAACAGATTGGTTCGTGTTTTACTATTTAGTCGACTGTTCCAGGACTTTTACGTTTTTTCAGTTTTATATATATATATATATATATATATATATATATATATATATATATATAAGTATACACACACACACATATATATATGTATGCATATATAGACAAATATATGTACACGTACATACATACTGTGTAGAAAAATACCAATGGGAGTTGTAAATTCGCCTGATAAAACTAAATGGCAAATTTATAGTGCATCTGAAAGTCAGAGGAAAACTTTTGCTAAGTTTCATGCATATTGAAGGACAAAAATAAGACAAAAGATTATTTCACAAATTAGGGAGAGAATAAAAGATGTATACAAACACATTGAATAAAAGTTATAATAATCAGGTTACAAGAAAGATCAACCTCCCAGTGACTGTAAAGTGAAGGAGAATAAGTTTGAGGAAATTAAAACATTATTACATTAATAAGAAATAAATGGATATTCAACTTTATGAGCATCCTTCTCCCAAGTGACAAGTTAACATTTCCTTTCCGTGAATAATCTAGGAATAGCAGTCTCTGCAAAACAAAAGATCAAAACAAGTTGAGACTCTTCAGGCAAGCAAAAGGTATGTATTTATGTAACAGGATTTTCCCTCTTTGCATCATACCTTTACAATTGCTTCTGAGAGGGCATTACCTCTGTATAAAAATGAAGGCAATAAAAATGTAGCATATTAGTAAAGATGAATGTCAGGGATATGTACACATTAAGTAAATTATAATAAAGCTTGTCAGATGATTTGGCAATGTGTCCTGTTACAGACAGTTTCTCAGACTTGGGCTGGGTAATCCTCTCCCCTACCTTTCCCTCCTAGGCAGAAACCTATACTATTCTGGGTGCAAAGAATCTCAAATCAGACATGACTATCCCAAAGTTCAGCCAGCACAAATTCTGGTGAAGAATGTTGTGTGCCATAGACAGAAAAGCATAAAAATATTTGCAAAAATTACAGCTGTGTACACTTACCATAAATGTAGATGTTCCGAGTGTATTCACTGTTGCAGTCATCTCATTTGGGTTATCTGCCTGCAGGTAGCTTTCAGCCGGCATGAATACCAGAGTCTTCGGATTTCTGCGTCAGATGCTGTTGCTTCATCCTTGACGTTGGGTCGTCAGGGGTATAAAACACGCAGCCGATGCCATTACATCAGTTTTTCTTGCCCCAGATGTCAGGTGCCCCCACAATAGAAAGCAATTAAATGGTATAGTAAACCCCCATCAAAAAGCAAATACACAAGACAAAATAAATATACCAACAAGAAGGAAGGGTAGAGTCAAGAGAAGTCTGGGGGCTGGAGGGAGGGTAACCAGGACTGCAACAGTGAATACACTCGAACATCTACATTTATCGTAAGTGCACAAAATTGTACTATGTTTTTCATGTTTCATTGTTGCAGTCATCACATTTGGGTTGATTCTCAAAGCTAAGGAAGGGAGGAGGAAGTTAAAGAGCATTAGGGCCAGCTATTAAGCCCTGCAAGACTGCAGTGGCAAATCCAGCTCTGGATTTAGAAAAGATAGGCATGTGGTAATGCTTGGTGAAGGTATGTACAGAGCTCCAGGTAGCAGCTTCTAGGATGTCCCTGGTAGGGACTCCTCTGAGAAATGCCGCAGAGGTAGATGCAGCCCTGGTGGAATGTGATCTTATCCCCTGTGGGTAGGTTTTACATGGTGCTTATAGCAGAAATGAATGCAATGGGCTATCCATTTGGAAATGGTTTGCTTTGAAATGGCCTTCCCCTCTGCCCCTGCAGTAAAGCTAACAAGCAGCTGTTCAGATTTTCTGATAGATTCTATTTGGACAGGACTAAGCCTAAGTTGTCTGTGGATGTTCAGAGAGTGCAGTATTCGTTCCTCTGTTTTGTAGCTTAGGGAAAAAAGTAAGCAAATGAATGGACTGATTTCGGGCCACAGTAGACACCACATTGGGCATAAAGGAAGGATTAGTCCTGAGGGAAACCTTGTCAGCATGGAAGATAATGAAGGTTCCACTGCCATGAGGGCTTGTAATTCAGACACTGTTCTTGCTGAAGTGATGGCTAGAAGGAAGGCTGTTTTCCAAGAAAGGAATTTCAACTCTGCTGTAGCAGCTGGCTCAAAGAGGGGAAGCATGAGCTTTTCCAATACAAAGTTAAGGTCCCAGGCTGGAGTGAGAGCTCTCCTGGGGGCATCTTAAATGTTTGGCCCCTCTAAGGAATTGATTTAGCAAGAGGTGAGAGAAGAGGGGTGGCTCTGTATTATAATTTGCTGAAATGGCAGAGGCATGAATTTTAATTGACGAGAAGGATAGGCCCTTGTGGAGCATTTCTGTTAAGTACTGTAGAATATGAGGTAAGCTGGGCACCGGTGTGCCCATCCCCTGAGCCTGGCTCCAGGAACAGTATCTTTTCCACTTTTCAGCATAGGATTTTCTAGTACTAGGCCTCCTTACCTCCAGAATGCCATCCAGTATCTGCTTACTGAGGGATGCTAGAGGAGAGCTCAAGGACATAGCCAGGCTGCAAGGTTCAGGGTTTGAAGCTGAGGGTGCAGAATCTGGCCCACCTGCTGGGACAGCAGGGAAGGGGTATGAGGCAGGTGCCATGGTTGTAGCAGTGTGATACTGCGCAAGAGGGGGTACCAGTGCTGGTGTGGCCACTCTGGTGCAATCAGTATTGTCCTTAGCTTGTCCTGTTTGATCTTTAGTAGAACCTTCGGGAGGAGAGGCAGAGGGGGAAAGGCATAAACCGAGAGGCTTTCCCAGGTAAAGGACAGGGCATCCACTTTCCAAGCTTGACTGTGGGGAGTTCTTGTGCAGAATTTGTTTAATTGGTAGTTCTGAGGGGAGGCAAACAGGTCTACCTCTGGAGTCCCCCATTTGTTCCTCGAGAGGTTGAATATTTTGGGTTCTAGTTTCCATTCATGTGGCTCCATGAGATTTCTGTTTAAGTTGTCTGCCAGTGAATTTAGTTTGCCTGGCAGGAATTGTGCTTGTAGGTGTACTTGGTAGCTCAAGGCTGTGTCCCACAGAGCCATGGCTAGTCTGCAGAGAGGGTACAAGTGGGTTCCCCCCTGCTTGTTTATGTACCACATAACTGTGTTGTCCGTCTTTACCAATAGTTGTCCTGGAAGAATACAATATTTGAAGGCTGTCAGAGCATTCTGTACAGCTAACATTTCTTTTTGATTGATATGCAGGTGCATCTGTCTCGGATTCCATTTGTCCTGAATGCACTGCCCTGCCATGTGAGCCCCCATGCATAATCTGATGCGTCTGTTAGGGTTTGGGCGGCACGGCAAGGGGTAGAGTGAAAGGGAGTCCCTTGTTGAGGTAGCAGGCTTCTGCTCACCAGATGAACTCTGTCTTTATACAAGGAATGATAGAAATCATTGTTTCCAGGTCCTGAGAATGTTGACACCATAGGCTTTTTAGATTCCACTGGTGTTTCTTCATATGCAGTCTTGCATATGGAATTAGCAGAATGCAAGAGGCCATGAACCCCAGAGCTTTCAGTATTTTCCTGCAGATAGCTGGGGTTGTGTGGCCAATAGTTTGAAGTAGGCTGTCAAACTTGTTTCTCCGGAGTGAGGAATGCCATCTGGGAAGCTATGTTCAAGCTTGCTCCCAGGAATACAATCTGCTGGCAGGGTACTAGGTGAGATTTCTTTTCATTGATGGTGTATCCCAGTGAGTTTAGAAGTTTCTTTATGAATGCCAGGTGTTGTAATAGCAAGTCCTGGCTTTCTGCCTGAATCTAACAATCGTCCAAGTATGGGTAAATTTGAATATTTCTCTGTCTGCAAATTGCAATGGCTGGAGCTAGACACTTTGTGAACATCCTGGGCGCAGTAGATAAGCCAAAGGGAAGTGCAGAGAACTGAAAGTGCATGGAGCCCACCCTGAAACGTAGGTACTGTCTGCAGGATCCCTTTATTGGGATGTGCAGGTAAGCTTCCTTTAAGTCCAGGCATCCTTGGCTAGCATATGAAAAAGATGTCAAAGAGTTAGCATTTTGAATTTTGGAACCACCAGAAAGGTGTTGAGAATAGAGAGGTCCAGGATAGGATGCCAGTTGTAGTCTTTTCTGCATGCCAGAAAAAGTCTTGAATAAACACCTTGCCCCCTTTGTTCTGCTGGGACAGGCTGAATAGCCCTGATACTGAGGAGAGAGAAAGAGAGAGAACCTGCTGTTGGGCCTCCACCCATTGATTTGGGGGTAGGTCTGGCCAACCATTTGGGGTTGGTAGTGTGTGGAAGTGGAATCTGTATCCTTGGGAAACTATGTTCAAAACCCATTTGCCCTGGGTAATGAGTTCCCAGTTTTCTGCATGCAGGGCGAGCTTTCCTCCTAAGGGAACAGGTAGTTGAGCAGGGCTTGGAAGGCATAAGGTTAAGTCACTGTGCCATTTTTCCGTAGGGGGTGACTTACTACTCCCTGCTTTGGAAGTGGGAGCCCCCCACTGCTTAGATCTGTGCGTAGTCTGAGAATGTTGCCTAGGTGGTCTGCTGTTCCTGGGTTTGGACTTTGAAGGCCTGGAAGGGACTGGAAAGGACCAGTTCTTTGAAGGCCAACGCCTACTGAATCAGGGAGGCTGTACTTGTAGGAAATCTTTAACAGTTTACATACATTTAGCTCTTTCCTCCATCCTTTTGAGGACTTCTGCTTCGTTGCCAAAAAGGCGGTCTTGGTTTAAGGGAGCATCCAGTAATTTAGCTTTAACATGATCCAGCAAGTTTTGTTCCTTAAGCCAAGCATGCCTTCTAAGTATAGACCCAGTGACAGCAGCCCTGCAAGATGCTTCTAAAGCATCTAAACCACATTGCAAAGTATGTTTACCAACTTGTTCTGCAGAATGCATTAAATCTTGCAATTCTTTGCATTCAGCACAGTCAGGAATCAACATCATTTTCTGTCTGAGTAGTCCCATAATACGCTGCTGATACTTTAACATATGAAACTGGCAGTTTAAAGCCCTAATGGCCAAAGTAGCAGAAGTGTATACCTTCTTACCCCATCTGTCCAAGGCTCTAGAATCTCTATCAGAAGGGATAGTATTTTTGGCAGCAGTAGCCTTAATGCCTTTTGGTCCTTGGGAAATGGTCTCTGGATTCGCAGAATGATTCTTGAAGAGGAACTTGAGAGAGTCAGGTACTCTTGTAGTACTTGTCAGGTTTTCTGGGAGCTGTAGGTAAAGTGTCTGGGGTAAGGCTAGATTCCAAGAAAGCAACATCTACAATGTCCAGAACAGGAGGGATAGCTAAAGGCCTGTGTTGAGGTAGGAGTAAGAATTCCCTAAGTCTCTTTTTGGACTCAGAGTAATCCTGGCTTTCCCAGCGGAAATGCTCCCTAAGAGTATGCAAGGTTTCACCGAAAGAAAAATCTTCTGGAGGGGAAGCAGAAGGAGAGGAAATATTAGACTCCTGATCAGAAGAATCAGAAAGAAAATCAGTTCTAGGTCTCTCAGAGGGGGAAGGCTGGCTTCCACTAATTAAGGTAATAAGGTCTTCAGCCATTATAAGCATTTGTTTATGAGGCATATGGGCCTGAGCCTGTGGTTTGGTTGTTGGTTTTCTAGGCGTAGTGCGAGTGTTTGGCCTGGACGAAAACGATGGTGTCTGTTTAATATGAATGCATGTAGGCCTGAATACACCCTCAGAAGCCTTTGCCTGCACAGTGGCTCCGGACCCATCCAAGGTAGAGACATCCGCAGGTTCTATAGTCGTATTAGCATCTCGTGGCATACCGGACTCCGAATGGGTCTCAGTAGAGGCCTGCGAATCTGAAGTAGAGGGTATCAGGGGCTGCGAAAACGCCTCACTGAGTACCGGCGGACTGGCGACTAGCTTAACGGAAGAGTTGTCGGCAGTTTTGGACCTATGAGGTCTGTCGCTGTCTTTAACCTTACGTTTTTCAGAAGATCGGTAGTTGGATGGCTTAACGCCATTTTGGAGTACACAGATTAGCACGAAAGTAAGTGGCTGCAAAAATAGCCTGATGACAAATAGTTCGGGTGTTGAACAAGGCACAAAACCGACAGCGAGGGACATCGTGGTCTAGGCTTAAACAAGGGATGCAGTAAGAATGAAAATCTCTATGAGGTATTTGCTTTCCACAGGTAAGACAATTGTTAACTTTTACTGACATCAGTTAGAGCAAGAAAAAGGATCCCCAACGGGGTACTTATCTTTTTTTGAAGACTTTGGGTCTGAAACTCGAAAATGAAAATTTCAAGAGTCGGCCGACCGGGACTTGCTTACTGCTTCTGCTTCAGGCACCGCATGGCAAGAAAGACTGATGTATTGGCATCGGCTGCATGTTTTATACCCCTGACCTGACGTCAAGGAAGAAGCGACAGCATCCAACGCAAAAATCCGAAGACTCTGGTATTCAGGCCGGCTGAGGGCTACCTGCAGGCAGATAACCCAAATGTTATGACTGCAACAGTGAAACACGAAGAACATCCTGGGTTTTCTCCATGGTTTACTAACTGTTACCTTGCAGTTTATTAAAATAAGGCAATGGGTGTGGGCATATGGGAGGCTTTTCCCCTTTACAAAATGAAGATGCAGTGAAAGAATAATCTGATTTAGATCTGCCAAAGTGTGGCATGGTTATTTTAATAAAACAGGTGACGTTAACATTGTATTCCACTTTTAACGTCATGGTACTAAGGGCCTGGAGTACTATCTGATTGCTAGAAATGTTTTTTTCTTTTTAATTTCTCCGGGTCTTTTGGATTTCTAATAAAATGACAGGAATGGACCCCATTCCTAAGGCAAGGTATAATTAAAGTTCATGAAATTAATATTGTTTTAATCTTTGATATTAGCCAGAAGTATTATTTACAGCACCCGCAATGGCTCAGTATTGACTCCTCCTGCAATTCAAACAAAGTTACATGCATCAGTAACATATCTAAGTATGACTGTAAATTTTTTATAAGACCCTTTGCTCCTACTGCTATTGAAACTGTCTGGGTATCTTTTGTTTCTGCCTGCAAATCCTGGCATTTTATGACTGTGTGTGTCTCTGTACGCAAGACACGTAGTCACTGGATGTAGCAATTTCAATGATCAATGCTACTTTTGTCTTCTTTTTATCTAGTTTTCTCGCATCTATATTTTGAACTGTTAATTGGTGATCCCAGATAATATAAATGTCATCAGTTCCTATAATGCTTTGTGGCTCATGTCTCCAATGTTTTTCAGCTACTTCAGTATTACAATGTTTGCACAATCCCCAGTGCAGCAGTCTTGCCACATTATTATGCCTTTCAGTGTACAGTCCTTCTGCCATTAGTATATCACATCCAGCAAAAAGATGTGCAACTGTTTCCAATTCTGTTTTACAAAACCTGCATTTGTCTGGGTGTAAGGACAATCTCTAAGCTGGCTTTACTATTTCGCAGTTCAGGCACACAAATTCTGGTGAAGAATTTTATGTGCCAGTGACAACAAAGTTGTGCATAGCAGTAAGGGCCTAGAGTACAAACGGATGTCTAGGAAGGCAGTATGGAGTAGTTTATGAAGGCACAGATTCCATTCAAGCAAGACGATGCACACAGTAAATGCTTCGAGTGTTCAGGTGTTGTTTCTGAGCTACATGTGCAATATATGGGTGCAGCTCTCAGGTTAGGGCACCAAAAGTATAATATGGCTATAAAATATGAAAATATAATAGTTACTGAATAAAATTCTGCAGTGGCAACAAAGAAGGAATAAAACTGCCAATACTGTAAATGTATTATGGATAATACCATGCTTTTCAGCCCCAAAACTCAGACCGAACCACAAAAGGAGGGGGAGTATCCATATTCATCAAAGATACCCACACCTCAAGGTTAGTGGCACTGCACGAAGCATCGGAGACCATCCATGTGCAAATAACAGTGGGCAAAACTGCCTTTCAGTTTGTAGCCTGCTACAGACCACCCTCACAAACTCAGGAACCCCCCTCGGCTTTCCTGAGAACACTGGAGAATATGAAGGTCTCTCCAAACACCATTATATTGGGTGACTTCAACTACCCAAACATAGACTGGGAGCACTACTCAAGCCCCAACACCCTTGCCCAATGTTTCATAGAATTTATAAACTCAAATGCTATGGAACAACTGGTCACCACTCCCACAAGAGGGGAAAATATATTGTACCTGATCATCACCAACATGGGGACTCTATGTTCCATACCAGAGGTATACCCCTCATTGGTAAGATCTGACCATAAATTACTCTCACTGGACATCCATATCAGTCCCCACCTCCAGCCAAGGAAACCACGGTGAAGAACTTAGCAAAAGCAAACTTCACACTTCTCAAAACTGAGGTGGAATCCTTCAAAGCCCCCGGGCCAGTGGAAAATACAGCCCAAACAGCAGAATCCTTTACAAATGCATTCTATGGACACCTACAGGAATGCATGGATCGTGCTATCCCAAATAAAACCAAGACTCACTCCTCCAAAGGCAGGAGACCTGTCTGGTGGGCCCCAGCCATAAATAAGCTGTACAACAAAAGGAGGGAGCTACTACATGATAGGGAAAAATCCCTAAAAGGGAAGGCATCTCTGATCGGTACTAGCAAGAAACTACGATCCCTCATAAAATCATCTAAGGCCAGCTTCAAAAGAAAAATTGCACAAGACGCTAAAGATAATCACAAGGCCTTCTTTAGTTATGTCAGGAACCTGGGTGGCAACTCCCAGATATGCTCCAAGTTAGTGCAAAATGACAAAAAATACACTGAACCTACAGACATTGCCAACATCCTGGCAGACAGGTTCAGTGCAAACTTCTCCTCCCCAAAAGAGCAAATGTCTATCCCAACAGAGTGTAGCCTCCCTGACAACACAGATGCACAGGTGAGAGCTGCCCTCTCCAAAGCAAAAAACACAGCATCAATGGGACCGGATGGTGTCCTGGGCTGCGTCTTACAAGAGCTCCAAGAAGAACTGAACCCTCACAAAGTCACTGTTCAATCTCAGCCTTACTACAGGATATGTACCCAAGGAATGGCGCACAGCAACAGTGGTCCCACTCCACAAACGTGGTGCCACAACGGACCCCGGAAACTATCTCCCTACAAGCCTGACCAG
The DNA here is from genome assembly GCF_019279795.1 of Protopterus annectens. Taxonomy (NCBI): domain Eukaryota; kingdom Metazoa; phylum Chordata; order Ceratodontiformes; family Protopteridae; genus Protopterus; species Protopterus annectens. The sequence continues at coordinate 826,578,766 of NC_056726.1, forward strand.
CCTGGTCTGCAAAGCCAGCGTATCATCATGGAACTCATAAACAAAGACATTGGGAACCTCCAAACTCTGGATCCTACCCAATTCGGCTTTGTTAAGGGCAGATCTTGCCTCTTGAACCTGGTCGATGTCTTTGAAACAGTCACCAAGGCCACAGATGAAGGGAAGGTAGTCCACACAGCCTACCTGGACCTCACAAAAGCCTTCAACACAATACCCCACTCGGGCATCATAAATAAGCTCACCAGCTTAAATATCAACCCTTATGTCACAAGATGGGTTGCAAACTGGCTCAGGGATAGAATCCACATGGTCAGAATTGCAAGTGCCATGTCAGACTCTAAACCAGTTACAAGTGGCGTCCCACAAGGCTCAGTCCTGGGACCTCTCTTGTTCTGTATATATTTCTCTGAGGTACAGTCTAATACGGGAGGACTATGGCTGACCAAGTTCGCAGATGACTGCAAACTGGGTGCCATAATCGACTCGCCGACTGACACAAGCAACCTCCAAAGGGGTCTCACAGAGACAGATAACTGGTGCCAGAGCCATGGCCTAAAGCTAAATTCCAAAAAGTGCATAGCCATCCCCTTTCGGAAAAACAAAGTGCCCACAAATTACCACATAGGTGGTAATCCATTAAGTACGGAAGAAGTAATTAGGGAATTGGGGACCCAAGTAGATAGCAATCTCTCCTTTGACAATCATGTTGCCAAAGTGGTTAGAAAGACCTTCTATATAGCCCACCTTATCACAAAAGGGTTCACATCTAGATCAAGAGAGGTCATTGTGCCCCTCTACTCATCACTCATCAGGCCCATAACTGAATACAATGCCCCATTTGGGTTGTACCTTACCAGACACCTGCAGCAACTGGAAAGACCCCAAAAGTACTTACCAAGAGGATCAAGGGACTCAAACAGATGCCCTACGCAGTTAGGCTAAAGAAACTCCAGCTCTACTCAGTTGCTTACCGCCTACTCAGAGGTGATCTGTGCCTGACGTATAAAGCCATGTCCAAACCAGAATTAATGGACATGCTCCACCTCAGGAAATCCAAATCCCTTAGAGCTACACGCTCCAGGGACTTAAACCTCAGCACAGAAATAAATAGGACATGCTGGAGGGACAGATTCATATCCCAGAGGCTCCCCTCACTCTGGAACAAAATCCCAATCCATGTTAGGCAGAGCCCATCAATGACCCTCTTCAAGAGAAATCTTCACGAGTGGATGGGAGATCGTAGGTTTACCCCTGGGATCTCTTCTGTGTCCCTACTAGACAGAGGCACAGTAAACTAACCTTAAAAGGGCTATCTTCTGTGACCTACTATACAGAGGCACAGTCAACTAATCTAAAAGGGTGGCGAAAGCCAAACACACTCTGGCTAGGCTTAGAAATGCCCTAGGGCAGATAGCCTAGTATCAATCTATGAAGTTTCTGCCACAAATCTGCTCTTCTTTATCTCATTTAAGTATCTGTTTATGTATAACAATGTTTGGGGTTACAAAGCCTCTAGCTAATTGCCATTTAATAACTTGGGTAGTTTCTGTTATGCTGAATAATTTTTTCTTTGCATTCCTATGTTTGTTTGTGTCTTTTGGCTTTTCCCAGTTAGGGGTCGCCACAGCGGAACTCCGGTCCGCTAATGACTGGCAGCAGAGTTTTACGTGCTGGCTTGCCAGGCCTAACGCACAACCTTCAACGAATGAAAGCCCATTCACACATGTCGCCACACAGAAGACGCTCTGAGAATCGAACGGGCAATGTCTAACTGTGAGGCGACAACGCTACCGCAGCACCACTACCGATGTATCACTATAATTTTTGTGGAGCTTTTCTCCCTAGGATTCTTCGCTGAATGCAAACAAAAAGTCTTCACACTCAGTTTCAAAATAAAAAAATCAAATGATGTCAAGCTTCACATAGGGAAAGTAGGCAAAGTTAGTCTTCCCAAACTTTATTTGCCCTTTTCACCCTAAAGCTTTACAGCGAAGCAATATAAGCAGGGACCCATCAGACTTTTCAGCCTTCATTTGCTGCAAGCAGCACTGCATCTCCAACAAATGGCCACAAGATGGCAACTTAAGGCTCTGAAAACAAGGTTTAGGACCTTCTAATAAGACAGTTTAAAAAACAAAAAACAAAAGTAATTCAAATTCACAAATCTGAGATACTGAAATAATTAAAAGGTGTTTCACTGCTTCATCCATCCCTCTTCCCTCACCTAGACAGGACCAGTACAGCTTCTAATGTTGCTCTAACTTACAAAACATTTAATAGTTACTAAAACAATGCCTGCACACTCATTTAAGCAAGTTCCTTTTAACTTTGTCATAAGTATCCACAAATTACCTCAAACTCTGTTTTTACCTCCAGGTGATAAAATGCTATTCTATATCACTTGCTGTCATGGGATACAGCATACCTGAGCATACAATTTCCAGGTCTTGAGTAAAAGCCAAAGTAATTTAGTTTTAATTCATTTTTGTCTTCCCTTTGAAGTACTTTCCATGTTACTTCTCTTCCAAATAATCAGTATTAGTAATTATTAATTTTTGATAGAATAATGTTTAAAAAGAGCTCATCATACACACAACTGCATGTCCTTCTTTTACAAGGGAAGGTAACCAACCGAATGAAGCAACAGTGTGTGGTAGATTACAGCAATTAAGGCCGTTTGTCACACGGCACAGAAACCTGCAGCTCAAATCTAGTTTTTTTCAAAGTGCTTTCTCCTTTGCACTGTCAATAAGGAGGTGAGACAGTCATTTGAATAAGCAAATGAGATACTCCTTTTGTGAGTCTGCTCTGCAGCAGCAAACATTACACCATTTACTTTATCTGGGACTTTCCTACTGAAATCTAGTGTTTGAAACATGCATGAAATAGCAGAAATCAGAGCTTACGAGCACAGAATGAAACCTAACCTACTTTCACAAAGCAGACATTAAATGATTATTTTATTATGTTATTTGTGAGGAGGGTAAGTGATGTTAGGCCTTTGAAGGGGTGTCATCTGAAGTGCAACAGATTGTAGGCATGAGATCAGTTAAAGTGAAATGTAAAGAATATATGACCTGCCCTGCATCCCCAAATGCTTTAAGAGAAGCATACTATCTTATGGACTAATTTATTTTTATATTTCAATGTTCCAATAATGCACAGCTTTTTGTTATAGTTTCCACGTCTGCATTTTCTGTTCTCTTTTACTGAATTCTGTTGATTGGTATTACACTGCAATGCGTACTGTGTGCATCATTCAAATATATACATACTATATACATGTGTATGTGTGTATATATATATATATATGTATATATATATATATATATATATATATATCTATGTATATATACACATATTATATATATATATATATATATATATATATATATATATATATATATATATATATATATATCTATATATATAATTATATATATATATATATATATATATATACACACTATATATATATATATATATATATATATATATATATATATATATATATATGTGAGTGCACACAACGCGCGCACGCACACACACACACACACACACACACACACACACACACACACACACACACACCCCAAATTTGAAAGAAATTGTGCAGTGCAATCCAGACTTTAATGTAGTTTCAAACGAAGTTGTTCTCTTTTACTGTCAAAGGCAAAAGGGTGCTACGTTCTGGGGCTGCAGTAAAAAGAAAAAAAAATGTGTGCATGCTTCCTTTTAGAAAACTATATTGTTTAAGTAGAAGGTAAACAGTCACAGGCTTTGTTAGTCAATTAAGGGGAAGGGGTGAGCAGCAGATGTCTCTTTTGGTCACATGCAAAACCTAAATCTTTCCAGAACCCGGCTTATTCATAACATGGAACGCACACTGGGCCCCAGTAAAAGCATCTGATAAAATGCTGTCCTGTTTGCCTCTCTGGCATGCAGCTGTGCAACAAAAGCAAAGTCACCACCACAGGTTTTACATATGCATGGCCTTAATTTCATCTGTGTGTTCATAGGTTCATAGGTTTATACTAGGCTATCTGCCCTAAGGCATTTATTGTTGTGCCTCTGTCCAGCAGTCATCCACAGGTCTAGATTTCTTTTATTCCACAGCATAGGGAGTCTCTTGTCCATTAACATGTCACCTCTGAGCATTTTTCAATCTGGCAGCATATGACATCCTTTTGGTGAGGAACTTTTGGGGTCTCTCCAATTATCATTGGTCTGATAAGTGAAGACAATGACCTCACTAGATCTGGATGAATCCCTTCATGATCAGGTGGGCAATGCTTTGAATCCATGGCAATTTTTCTCTCAAAATTGGCCTTAGTTGATTTTATGAGTGCTCGTATTTTTTTACTATTTATAGCTGCAACTTTCTGTTTCTAAACAATGCCCCCCCCCCCTTCATTGTTGTTGCATCTTTACTTATGTTTAATTGCTAGGTACTATCACGTGAAATCTAATTACATTGAAATCAACACTCAAAGAAGGTAAGAACATATCTGCAGCAGGCATACCTCTCAACCTGGAAATATCAAAAATCTGGATGTTGATTAACATAACATTTGCATACATAATTAAGTAACCCCACCCACTCCAATGGAATTGTGGGATACCAACTTTCAAAATGGAAACTGAAGAACAGACAACCATAATATGGCACCAGAGTCCCCCTGCAGCCATTCCAATGTCCCATTACCTGGCTATTTTGCCCCATTTACCATAAACACTAATGTGTGCATACTGCTTTACTTCTACACCGATTAATTTGATTTTATTTTTACATTTTATAGCCCAATGCACACAAACACTAATAGATATCTGCTGAAAAAAGCAACACAGTCTCACAATGAAAATAGACTTGGCATTAAAACTTCTCTTCCTATGAAACTCAAAGTCATTGAAACGGAGTTGAAACCCACACCACATCCAAAGAAAATGCATTTGGCCAGTGATGGATAAAGATTACCTCTGGGCTGTTTTCAAATCATAGGTCCCTGGCTTGCACACAAAACAAAAAACATACAATGGTTCTTTGATACACCTTCCTGACTTTATTAAATTATATTCCTTGTATAATACAGAACACTTGTTAGACTTAAGTTAGAGCACATTTTAAAACTTGTTTGAACATTTTTCCAGTAGCCAATGACACAAAATGCATGAACCAATAATGACAAAACTGCCCAATTCAGAACATTTCCATAATAAAAGTCTAAAAAAAAAAGTATATATATATATATATATATATATATATATATATATATATATATATATATATATATATATATATATATATAAAGAATGACAGTAGTGTAAGCCATAGGCATCTTGCACAGCTTCTCGCACTTATTTTCATTTTCAGGTTTTTGTGTGTGTGTGTGTGGGGGGGGGGGGGGGGACAAAAGGCCAAAAACCAGGGTCACATTTTAAACATTGCTTGTCTAATTTTGGAAAGTTGCCAGAGAAATGTTAATTTAACACCATGTATTTCACTGCCAAGCTTGAACCCAGGAGCCTGTGCACTACAGTCAGAGCAACATACCACTATGCCAAACCAGCAGACAGAAAGACTGAAACTTAAATGGCCATCAGTTAGTGAATTCAGTTCTCACTTCTCAGCATAGCTTTCAACCTCTTAGCAGAAAAAAAATGGAAATCCTGAAAAACACAGATTTAATGAGGAATAAAACAAAACTATGAGGCATAAATTCACAAGTGGTGGCGGTGGCTAAGGACGTAAGGCTCTTTTTACCTGTACCCAAGGCACAGGGTTTGAGCTTGAGTACCTCTAGCCATCAGCTGTATTCAGTTGGAAGCATTTACACACACACACACACACACACGCGCGCGCGCACGCACACGCACGCACACTTCAAAAGCATTAAGAGTGAGTTGTTCTCGGTTCAAAAGCAGAGCCATGCAGTAACCGGTTCAAACAATGTAAAAGCATTCAATCTATGTTTGGTTCAGCATTAAGTCGGTTCAAAAGCAAACTACTGTTAAGTAAGGAAAAGCAGTCATTTCCTACCAGAGCTGTGCAGTAACAGAAAGGCTCAAACAATATAAAAACCTTGACATTTCAGTTAAAGCAGTCATTTCCTACCAGAGCTGTGCAGTAACAGAGCGGCTCAACATTTCAGTTAAAGCAGTCTTTTCCTACCAGAGCTGTGCAGTAACAGAAAGGCTCAAACAATATAAAAACCTCAGCATAAATTTTTCAGCAGTCACCAGAGCTGTGAGCTGCAGTAAATAATAAAGATATAATCTCATTCACTCATTCGGTCGTTCAGCGGTTCAGCACAAGTCAGTTCAAACTGTTACTAAGCAAAAGTAAGCAAAAGCCTACCAGAAAAGCTCTTTTGCTCAGCTACCCAGCCTTCATACCTTATGTTCAAATTTTCTTCAAAAAAGTAAGGAGAAATCACCAGAGCCTGCAAAGCTCAAGCACAGAGTTAATTGCTACCAGCTCAATTCTAACAGGCTTTGTCATCATGAGCTGATGTCATCATGGAAGTGTCTGAATCAAAAAGTTTAAAAAAAAAAGAAAAGTTTTTTAAAAATTGGGAATGAAGTTATGCGGCCACTTGGGAATCGTTAAATAACCCCCAAAATTTGTACCCCCAAAATTCAGTAAAAACAGAGTAATTCGGTGCAGCTGGGAGGTATGGCAGCAGGCTTTTTAGTACACTTTTAAGACCATTAGCTGTGCCAAACAGGAGCTCACAGAGATGATTATAGAAAGAACAAGTACATGCCACAGAATATAAGATGCAAATATCCTACTGAATGAAACTTCCCCTGTGGGTGTGCAAACATGGGGGATGTGTGCGTAATGGGTGGGGTTGTCCCATCTTTTCCCAGAAACACTTAGCAATTTGTACACCATTTTCTAGAATGTACCTTTAAACCTACTCAGTGCACAGTTTGGATGGGATACCTTTTCATCATTGAAAAAAGGCCTGAAATCACAGGCTTAAGCAAAAAAAGCAAACTAACATTTTGTACCAAAATAAATAAATAAATAAAAAACACAACAAAATACGTAACTTAAAAAAATCATGGTAAAACTCTCAGTCGTTTCCAACTTAAATACTAACATTTCCTATTACATAGGATCATAGGAGGTTACAAGGCTAATGGCCCTGGGGCCCTTACAAGCTTAGCCAAGAGTTTATCCTCAAAAAAGAAACCTCAGTCAACATATGTCATCCCTGTCAATGAGGGACAAAGGTAGAACCCCTGGGACAAATTTATGACTTCCCATCCACTCATCAAGGTTGCGCCTGAAGAGGGTCAGTGAGGTACTCTGACATGTATGGGAAGTCTATTCCAGAGATGGGGCTGCCTCTGGGAAACAAACCTGTCTCTCCAGCAGGTTTTGTTGATGTCGCATATTAGATTTAGGCCTACTGAGTGGGTAATGCGCAAGGAGTCAGACTTATGGATATGGAGCATCTCTAGTAGGGCAGGGTTCGATATTGCCTTGTAGGTGAGACACAGATCACCTCTGAGCAATCTGTATGATACAGAGTACAGTGATCATGATTTAAGCCTGTCTGCATAGGATAGGTGTTGGAGGCCATGGATTCTCTTTCTGAGGTATTTCTGTGCTTTTCCAATTGGTGCAGGTGTTTGGAGAGGTACATACTAAACAGGGTGTTATACTCAAATTATAGGTCTAATGAGGGAGGAGAGTATTGAGAGGTAATAACCTCCTTTTTTCTGGATGCAATCCCTTTACTTATGAGATGAACCAAGCAAAAGGCTTTTCAGACCTAGCCACCACATGATCGAATGTGAGATTGTTGTCAACCTGAGTACCCAGGTCTCTCACCACAGGTTGTGTGCTTAGGGGGTTGCCGTTGATGTGGTAATCAGTAGGAGCCATGTTTTTGCCAAATGGTATGATAATATATTTTGTTGTGCTTAACTTAAAGGCCATGACTTTGGCACCAGTAATTTGTAGCTGTGAGACCCTCTTGCAGTATATGTTAAAATCAACTGGGGAGTTAATGACAACGCCCAAATTACAGTCATACACAGACTTGGTCAGCCACAGGCCCTTTGACTTTTCCTGGGACTCTGAGAAGTATATGCCAAACAGTAGGGGTCCCAGGACAGATCCCTAGGGTACACCACTAGTGACAGGTCTGCTGTTGGAGGTGGCGGCACCTATTTTGACCCTGTGGGTCCTATCTGTAAGCCAGCTGGCCACCCATCTGACTAGATAGGGATTAACATCAAGTTGTGTTAGCTTTTCGATGATGGCCAAGTGGGGGATTGGATCAAAGACCTTGGCCAGGTGAAGGTAAGCTGTATGTACTGACTTTCCCTCATCCAGGGCCTTAGTGACAGTCTCAAAGAAGTCAACTAGGTTCAATAGGCAAAATCTGCTCCTGACAAATCCAAATTGAGTGTGGTTGAGTGCTTGGAGATTGCCTATGTCCTTGTTTATGAGAGATATAATAATACGCTCCATGACTTTACAGATCAGACTTGTCAAGCTGATGGGGCAATAGTTTTCCAGGTCAGTAGTGGCACCAACTTTGAGTAAGGGGATGACAATGACAGTCCTCCACTCTGCTAGAATGAAACCTGTAATTAGGCTGTGATTGAATAGGGTGCTCAATGGCAAAGCTAGTTCTTGCTGGAGATGGTGCAGAATACAGCCTGGGATACTATCAGGTCCCATAGAAGCCGTGTTCTTTGCCTTGGATAGGGCCTTTAACACTTGATCTACGGAGATGTGAGGTATGGGACAATCAGGGATGCTGACTGGGCCTTTGGGGGGGCGATTAAGGGGTGGAGTTTGCACTGAACCTATCAGCTAGCAGGTTGGCTAAGTCAGTAGGATCAGTGTAAGTGGTACTATTAAGTACTAGTTCGGAACAAACTTGAGCTTTGCCATGGAGGTTCCTAACGTAACTGAAGGACTTCTGGTTTCCCTTTGTTTTGGAGGCTAGTTTCAAGTCATAATTGGCTTTGGAGATTTTCACTAGTGATCTAATTTGCTTGTTGAGGTGGAGGAGGGAGTTTTTCCAATTTGGATGTTCATTTTTACCCTTGGACAACAGTTTCTTCCTTTTGTTGTAAAGCCTGTTGACAGAGGATGCCCACCAGACAGGTTTGTATTTCCTTCAGGAGCAGATTTTAGTTCTGTTGGGTATGGCTGAGTCCATGTAGTTATACAGGTGCTTATATACTGTACTGGCATACTGTTCAGCATATCTGTCTGCATCACCTGAGGGGTGGTGGTGGTGTGAAGCTGCTGATACCCTCCTTTAGGAGGTTGTAGTCAGCTTTTGAGATGTTTTTTAGCCTAGTTATGGCTGGGGCGGGGGTTGGGTGGGATAGAAACTTTAAATAAGACAGACTGATGATCTGATCTCAACAGGGAAGAACATACTATGGAAGTGGTGCAGTGGTCGTCCATATACAAACACTAAATCCTTAAAAGATATTATCTTTGGCACATGTTGCATACATCTAGCTATGCCCATAATCCCCAGATCATGCATCTTTCTATATTATCTTCACTACTTCGAAACAGTTAGGTAATTAAGGTGAAAGTTAAGTACTTACCATAACAATACACCCATGTTGCCTTCTTTCATCCAGTTCAACTTTTGGGTCCAAGGATCCAGTCTCAGCACCTTTGAACTTGTGGATCCAAGTCTCTTCCTCCTCCCATACCCATATTTCCTTCTCTCCCTCAGAATCACCTCAGATAGAGTTTGCCCACACAAAAGAAAAATACTAAATTACCCAGAGATTTGAAAAGTACCAAATGGATATAATAAGCAGACTATGTATATGAATGAACCAATCAAGTGAGGATGATAAAGCCAAGACTCCCATAGAGGACCAGTAACCACCTGCAGATGATCATGCCAAGACTTCCACAGAGGACCAGCAACCACTTGAGAATGAAAATGCCAAGACTCCAACACAGCACCATTCAATCTTAAGGCACCCTAAGTGACTATTTGGACAAGAGAAGGAGAGCGGAATGTTTAACCTGATGAAAAGAAGACAACACAATAAATAGGTATGGTAAGTACATAACTTTTGCATCCAATGTTTTTTCATTTGATTCAACCCCAGGGATGGATTCCCTAGCTATCAACCATCTGGGAGGCATCAAGAATGGTGGAGCCAAAGGAAGTACGGGTTCTTGACTGTACATCCAGCTTATAATGTGAACCAAACATGTGGACTTGGAACCAAGTGGCCGCAGCACAGACTTCATCAAGGAGTACTCTATATTGAAAAGCAGTGGAAGCTGCTGCAGACCTTGTCAAATGAGCTGTGGGATTCTTGGCTAAGGACATGCTCAATTTCTCATACAGGAAGACAATACAATTTCTGTGCCATCAGAAAGAGTAACTTTAGATGCATTTTTCCTAATCTGACTTTAGAAAAAGCAACAACTTTATCAGATTTTCTACAGTCTTTGGTTCTGTGAAGATAGAACTTGAGTTGTTTACAAACATCAAGCAAATGCAAAGTGTATTTTCCCATACTTGAAAACTTTGGGAAGAAAACTGGCAAATTTATAGAATGATTAAGATTTGTTTTGAATGCCATCTTAGACAGCAAGGTAAGATTTGCTCTCAAAGAGACTGTCTTTATGGAATACTAAATATAGTGGTTTGCAAGAAAGAGGTTTTAGTTCTGAAATTGTTTTGGAAGAAGTAGCATCCAGTAGAAAGATAGTCTTCCAGGATAAGAATCTTAAGTCTTCTGGAAGTTGCAGGTTCAAAAAGGTGTTGCATTAAGGCTTGTAGCATAACAGTAACATCCCAAGGAGGGTTTAGGTCTCATGTCACCTAAGTTAGCTCCATTCAGAAAGGCCTTATAGAGATCTTCAAATATGCTATGGATATCTAATTATGACCAACATGAAAGTTTGAAATAACTGCTAATTGTACTTTAATTGCAGAAAAACTGGCACCTTTCTTGAACAAGTCTGAAATAAAATCTAGAACTGAAGGTAGAGGTGCTGGGATTGGGTCTAGTGCTCGGTTTGCAGCCTACAGAAATAACCTCTGCCATTTACTTAAACTTTCCTGGCGTTAGATTTCTATGATGCTATTATAATATGAACAATTTGATTTGAAAGCCTAGCATCTTTGGTCTCTATCAAAATTGGAGGAACCATGTGGTTAAATTTAGGATCTTTGGATTAGATAGTAGAAGCCCGAAAGTATGAGATAGGAGATCTAAGCTGTGCCCCAGCATCCACCGAGGCCACAAAAAGTGAGGTAAAAAGTAAGGGAACCAAACTTGTCAGGCCAATAAGGAGCAATAAGGATTACTTTTGCCTTGCACCTTTTGGCTTTTTGAATACATGTCATTATCAGGGAAAGGGAGGAAAAATGTATAGGAGACTGGGAGGCCAACTGTGAACTACAGTGTCCCTCAGTGACTGACCTTGTGGAGGGACTATGGCAAAGTACCTGCTGCATTTGCTATTCAGGTATGATGCAAAACGAAGGTCACAAGGTTGCCCCCAGTGGCTGAGGACTTGGTTTGCCACTGACTGACAGATGACTTGTAAGGCAGGAGAATGGATCTGCTCAGTTTGTCCACTAAAACATTAGAGCTTCCAGGTATACGTGTTGCCACCAGAAAGTGATGGGAAGACATGGTCCATTGCCACACTCTCATGGCTTCCAGAAATAATGGATAAGATCACGTTCCCCCTTGTTTATTGACGTACCAGACTACTGCCATGTTGTCCGTCTGGATTGAAATCACACCTTCTGATCAAGGGTTTTGAAAAGCCTGCGATGCTAGAACTGCTCTCATTTTAACAATGTTGATGTGAAGAGTGGCCTCTGTACGTATCCAAGGACCCTAATCTTCCCTTCATAATTTCCCCCTAACCTAAAATGGAATTGCAATGGTAACTGTGGCGTCAGGAGGTGGAAGACAGAAAACGCGGCCCACTACTATTGTTGGGGATGTTGCTTCTCATCATTT